>NC_092725.1:23747559-23755059 GCF_047496885.1 Scyliorhinus torazame | reverse complement strand
CACGGAGAGGGAGAGAGACATGGAGAGGGAGAGAGACACGGAGAGGGAGAGAGACACGGAGAGGGAGAGAGACACGGAGAGGGAGAGAGACACGGAGAGGGAGAGAGACACGGAGAGGGAGAGAGACAGGGAGAGGGAGAGAGACAGGGAGAGGGAGAGAGACAGGGAGAGGGAGAGAGACACGGAGAGGGAGAGAGACAGGGAGAGGGAGAGAGACAGGGACAGGGAGAGACAGAGAGAGAGAGATGTTGGAGGATGTGGTGTGATGGATGAATCCTGCCCACTGTCTCTCTCTGGGCACGTATCTCCAATCTCCTTATGCACGCGCTCAAGCGAAACACGGCCGTTGAATAATAATCATCTTTATTGTCACAAGTAGTCTTCCATTAACACTGCAATGAAGTTACTGTGAAAATCCCCTCGTCGCCACATTCCAGCGCCTGTTTGGGTACACTGAGGGAGAATTCAGAATATCCAAATTACCTGACAGTGTGTCTTTCGGGACTTGTGGGAGGAAACCGGAGCACCCGGAGGAAACCCACGCAGACACGGGGAGAACGTGCAGACTCCGCACAGACAGTGCCCCAAGCCGGGAATCGAACCTGGGACCCTGGCGAGTGTTAACCACTGTGCTACCATGCTGCCGATTTGGATGTCGGAGTCGATTCTCCGCTCGATCGCCGATTGCGATATCGGTGTCGGGCAATGGGGAATCCAGCCTCCTGTTTATTAAAGCCCCGCACACTGCCTGTGAGCGCTTCCCTCGCTCCACCACCACCCCACCGCACTCAGAGGGAAAATGCCCGGACTCACTTTTCCTGCGTAAATTCCGTTCTGTCCTGAATGTAAGATTGGGGCAGGATTGTTGCCGGAGCTTTGTCCCACCCCGGTGTACTTCACCTGTACCTCAATTGGGTTCAAAAAGTCCATGATGCAGCTCTGGGTGGGAGAGAGAGAGAGAGAGGGTGATACACAGAGAAAGACACAGTATTGACCTCGAGTCTCGCAGCAGCTGGCAGAGGGCGGATTTAATAAGAACACTCCACCCCAGCAGCCCGATCCCAGCCCCTTCGCAGCCCGATCCCAGCCCCTTCGCAGCCCGATCCCAGCCCCATCGCAGCCCGATCCCAGCCCCTTCGCAGCCCGATCCCAGCCCCTTCGCAGCCCGATCCCAGCCCCTTCGCAGCCTGATCCCAGCCCCTTCGCAGCCTGATCCCAGCCCCTTCGCAGCCCGATCCCAGCCCCTTCGCAGCCCGATCCCAGCCCCTTCGCAGCCCGATCCCAGCCCCTTCGCAGCCCGTCGCTCTCTCCCTGCCGCCAATCCCACAATCCTGGCTGATGCCAACCCCCTCAACCCCACTCTCCCCCTCAACCCCACTCTCCCCCTCCGCCCCCACTCTCCCCCTCCGCCCCCACTCTCCCCCTCCGCCCCCACTCTCCCCCTCCGCCCCCACTCTCCCCCTCCGCCCCCACTCTCCCCCTCCGCCCCCACTCTCCCCCCCTCCAGGTCCAGCACGGGTTTAGATACAGAGTAAAGCTCCCTCTACACTGTCCCCATCAAACACTCCCAGGACAGGTACAGCACGGGGTTAGATACAGAGTAAAGCTCCCTCCACACTGTCCCCATCAAACACTCCCAGGACAGGTACAGCACGGGATTGATACAGAGTAAAGCTCCCTCTACACTGTCCCCATCAAACACTCCCAGGACATGTACAGCACGGGGTTAGATACAGATTAAAGCTCCCTCTACACTGTCCCCATCAAACACTCCCGGGACAGGTACAGCACGAGGTTAGATACAGAGTAAAGCTCCCTCTACACTGTCCCCATCAAACACTCCCAGGACAGGTACAGCACGGGGTTAGATACAGAGTAAAGCTCCCTCTACACTGTCCCCATCAAACACTCCCAGGACAGGTACTGCACGGGATTGATACAGAGTAAAGCTCCCTCTACACTGTCCCCATCAAACACTCCCAGGACATGTACAGCACGGGGTTTGATACAGAGTAAAGCTCCCTCTACACTGTCCCCATCAAACACTCCCGGGACAGTTACAGCACGGGGTTAGATACAGAGTAAAGCTCCCTCTACACTGTCCCCATCAAACACTCCCAGGACAGGTACAGCACGGGGTTAGATACAGAGTAAAGCTCCCTCTACACTGTCCCCATCAAACACTCCCAGGACAGGTACTGCACGGGGTTTGATACAGAGTAAAGCTCCCTCTACACTGTCCCCATCAAACACTCCCGGGACAGGTACAGCACGGGGTTAGATACAGAGTAAAGCCCCCTCTACACTCTCCCCATCAAACACTCCCAGGACAGGTACAGCACGGGGTTAGATACAGAGTAAAGCTCCCTCTACACTGTCCCCATCAAACACTCCCAGGACAGGTACAGCACGGGGTTAGATACAGAGTAAAGCTCCCTCTACACTGTCCCCATCAAACACTCCCGGGACAGGTACAGCACGGGGTTAGATACAGAGTAAAGCCCCCTCTACACTCTCCCCATCAAACACTCCCAGGACAGGTACAGCACGGGGTTAGATACAGAGGAAAGCTCCCTCTACACTGTCCCCATCAACACCCCCAGGACAGGTACAGCACGGGGTTAGATACAGAGTAAAGCTCCCTCTACACTGTCCCCATCAAACACTCCCAGGACAGGTACAGCACGGAGTTAGATACAGAGTAAAGCTCCCTCTACTCTGTCCCCAACAAACACTCCCAGGACAGGTACAGCATGGGGTTAGATAGAGAGTAAAGCTCTCTCTACACTGTCCCCATCAAACACTCCCAGGACAGGTACAGCACGGGGTTAGATACAGAGTAAAGCTCCCTCTACACTGTCCCCATCAAACACTCCCAGGACAGGTACAGCATGGGGTTAGATACAGAGTAAAGCTCCCTCTACACTGTCCCCATCAAACACCCCCAGGACAGGTACAGCACGGGGTTAGATACAGAGTAAAGCTCCCTCTACACTGTCCCCATCAAACACTCCCAGGACAGGTACAGCACGGGGTTAGATACAGAGTAAAGCTCCCTCTACACTGTCCCCATCAAACACCCCCAGGACAGGTACAGCACGGGGTTAGATACAGAGTAAAGCTCCCTCTACACTGTCCCCATCAAACACTCCCAGGACAGGTACAGCATGGGGTTAGATACAGAGTAAAGCTCCCTCTACACTGTCCCCATCAAACACTCCCAGGACAGGTACAGCACGGGGTTAGATACAGAGGAAAGCTCCCTCTACACTGTCCCCATCAAACACTCCCAGGACAGGTACAGCATGGGGTTAGATACAGAGTAAAGCTCCCTCTACACTGTCCCCATCAAACACTCCCAGGACAGGTACAGCATGGGGTTAGATACAGAGTAAAGCTCCCTCTACACTGTCCCCATCAAACACCCCCAGGACAGGTACAGCACGGGGTTAGATACAGAGTAAAGCTCCCTCTACACTGTCCCCATCAAACACTCCCAGGACAGGTACAGCACGGGGTTAGATACAGAGGAAAGCTCCCTCTACACTGTCCCCATCAAACACCCCCAGGACAGGTACAGCACGGTGTTAGATACAGAGTAAAGCTCCCTCTACACTGTCCCCATCAAACACTCCCAGGACAGGTACAGCATGGGGTTAGATACAGAGTAAAGCTCCCTCTACACTGTCCCCATCAAACACCCCCAGGACAGGTACAGCACGGGGTTAGATACAGAGTAAAGCTCCCTCTACACTGTCCCCATCAAACACTCCCAGGACAGGTACAGCACGGGGTTAGATACAGAGTAAAGCTCCCTCTACACTGTCCCCATCAAACACTCCCAGGACAAGTACAGCACGGGGTTAGATACAGAGTAAAGCTCCCTCTACACTGTCCCCATCAAACACTCCCAGGACAGGTACAGCACGGGGTTAGATACAGAGTAAAGCTCCCTCTACACTGTCCCCATCAAACACCCCCAGGACAGGTACAGCACGGGGTTAGATACAGAGTAAAGCTCCCTCTACACTGTCCCCATCAAACACTCCCAGGACAGGTACAGCACGGGTTAGATACAGAGTAAAGCTCCCTCGACACTGTCCCCATCAAACACTCCCAGGACAGGTACAGCACGGGGTTAGATACAGAGTAAAGCTCTCTCTACACTGTCCCCATCAAACACTCCCAGGACAGGTACAGCACGGGGTTAGATACAGAGTAAAGCTCCCTCTACACTGTCCCCATCAAACACCCCCAGGACAGGTACAGCACGGGGTTAGATACAGAGTAAAGCTCCCTCTACACTGTCCCCATCAAACACTCCCAGGACAGGTACAGCACGGGGTTAGATACAGAGTAAAGCTCCCTCTACACTGTCCCCATCAAACACCCCCAGGACAGGTACAGCACGGGGTTAGATACAGAGTAAAGCTCTCTCTACACTGTCCCCATCAAACACTCCCAGGACAGGTACAGCACGGGGTTAGATACAGAGTAAAGCTCCCTCTACACTGTCCCCATCAAACACTCCCAGGACAGGTACAGCACGGGGTTAGATACAGAGTAAAGCTCCCTCTACACTGTCCCCATCAAACACCCCCAGGACAGGTACAGCACGGGGTTAGATACAGAGTAAAGCTCCCTCTACACTGTCCCCATCAAACACTCCCAGGACAGGTACAGCATGGGGTTAGATACAGAGTAAAGCTCCCTCTACACTGTCCCCATCAAACACCCCCAGGACAGGTACAGCACGGGGTTAGATACAGAGTAAAGCTCCCTCTACACTGTCCCCATCAAACACCCCCAGGACAGGTACAGCACGGGGTTAGATACAGAGTAAAGCTCCCTCTACACTGTCCCCATCAAACACTCCCAGGACAGGTACAGCATGGGGTTAGATACAGAGTAAAGCTCCCTCTACACTGTCCCCACCAAACACCCCCAGGACAGGTACAGCACGGGGTTAGATACAGAGTAAAGCTCCCTCTACACTGTCCCCATCAAACACTCCCAGGACAGGTACAGCATGGGGTTAGATACAGAGTAAAGCTCCCTCTACACTGTCCCCATCAAACACCCCCAGGACAGGTACAGCACGGGGTTAGATACAGAGTAAAGCTCCCTCTACACTGTCCCCATCAAACACTCCCAGGACAGGTACAGCACGGGTTAGATACAGAGTAAAGCTCCCTCGACACTGTCCCCATCAAACACTCCCAGGACAGGTACAGCACGGGGTTAGATACAGAGTAAAGCTCTCTCTACACTGTCCCCATCAAAACACTCCCAGGACAGGTACAGCACGGGGTTAGATACAGAGTAAAGCTCCCTCTACACTGTCCCCATCAAACACTCCCAGGACAGGTACAGCACGGGGTTAGATACAGAGTAAAGCTCCCTCTACACTGTCCCCATCAAACACCCCCAGGACAGGTACAGCACGGGGTTAGATACAGAGTAAAGCTCTCTCTACACTGTCCCCATCAAACACTCCCAGGACAGGTACAGCACGGGGTTAGATACAGAGTAAAGCTCCCTCTACACTGTCCCCATCAAACACTCCCAGGACAGGTACAGCACGGGGTTAGATACAGAGTAAAGCTCCCTCTACACTGTCCCCATCAAACACTCCCAGGACAGGTACAGCACGGGGTTAGATATAGAGTAAATCTCCCTCTACACTGTCCCCATCAAACACTCCCAGGACAGGTACAGCACGGGTTAGATACAGAGTAAAGCTCCCTCTACACTGTCCCCCATCAAACACTCCCAGGACAAGTACAGCACGGGGTTAGATACAGAGTAAAGCTCCCTCTACACTGTCCCCATCAAACACTCCCAGGACAAGTACAGCACGGGGTTAGATACAGAGTAAAGCTCCCTCTACACTGTCCCCATCAAACACTCCCAGGACAAGTACAGCACGGGGTTAGATACAGAGTAAAGCTCCCTCTACACTGTCCCCATCAAACACTCCCAGGACAAGTACAGCACGGGGTTAGATACAGAGTAAAGCTCCCTCTACACTGTCCCCATCAAACACTCCCAGGATAAGTACAGCATGTTAGATAATGTTGCTCTCACCTTAACCTCTATCTCGGGCGTCAGGCAATGTTTACCAGTCAGAACGAAGGAGCCGATAGCGTTTGTCTTCAATTCGGCTCGATCTATCTTTCGACCTGGATCCAGCTCCAGCTGATAGGTGAGGTTCATTGAAGGGGAAGCTGCAGGAATGGAAGAGAGGATTCTTAGAGGAAACGGCGTTTCAAACTCTGGACGTCGCACTTAGGGAAGGATGTCAGGATCTTGGAGAGGGTGCGAGGGAGATTACCAGGAACAGCCACAGTGAAGAGGGGAATTGAATTATTGTGGGGAGACTGGAGGAGCTGGGATGGTTCTACTTGTCACGGAGAATGTTAACAGAGAGATTCAATGTTACCCGGGAATGAGTTACAGACTGGAATCTAATCGAGGGGTTCGGGGTGGTTTATATATAGAATTACAGATACCCGGGAGTGAGTTACAGACTGGAATCTAATCGAGGGGTTCGGGGTGGTTTATATATAGAATTACAGATACCCGGGAGTGAGTTACAGACTGGAATCTAATCGAGGGGTTCGGGGTGGTTTATATATAGAATAACAGATACCCGGGAGTGAGTTACAGACTGGAATCTAATCGAGGGGTTCGGTGTGGTTTATATATAGAATAACAGAAACCCGGGAGTGAGTTACAGACTGGAATCTAATCGACGGGTTCAGGGTGGTTTATATATAGAATAACAGATACCCGGGAGTGAGTAACAGACTGGAATCTAATCGAGGGGTTTGGATGGGTTTATATATAGAATAACAGATACCCGGGAGTGAGTTACAGACTGGAATCTAATCGAGGGGTTTGGATGGGTTTATATATAGAATAACAGATACCCGGGAGTGAGTTACAGACTGGAATCTAATCGAGGGGTTCGGTGTGGTTTATATATAGAATAACAGAAACCCGGGAGTGAGTTACAGACTGGAATCTAATCGAGGGGTTTGGATGGGTTTATATATAGAATAACAGATACCCGGGAGTGAGTTACCGACTGGAATCTAATCGAGGGTTTGGGGTAGTTTATATATAGAATAACAGATACCCTGGAGTAGGTTACTGACTGGAATCTGATCGAGGGGTTTGGGGTGGTTTATATATAGAATAACAGGTACCCAGGAGTGAGTTACAGACTGGAATCTAATCAAGGGGTTCGGGGTGGTTTATATATAGAATAACAGATACCCAGGAGTGAGTTACAGACTGGAATCTAATCGAGGGGTTTGGGGTGGTTTATATATAGAATAAACACTTCCCGGGAGTGAGTTACCGACTGGAATCTAATCGAGGGGTTCGGGGTAGTTTATATATAGAATAACAGATACCGGGAGTGAGTTACAGACTGGAATCTAATCGAGGGGTTCGGGGTGGTTTATATATAGAATAACAGATACCCGGGAGTGA